>NW_026967854.1:135000-166734 GCF_028390025.1 Pseudophryne corroboree | reverse complement strand
TGCATCGGAGGAATCCCAGGCAGGAGAGGACTCGTCAGAATTGCCAGTGACATGGCCTGCAGGACTATTGGCATTCCTGGGGAAGGAGGAAATTGACACTGAGGGAGTTGGTGGGGTGGTTTGCGTGAGCTTGGTTACAAGAGGAAGGGATTTACTGGTCAGTGGACTGCTTCCGCTGTCACCCAAAGTTTTTGAACTTGTCACTGACTTATTATGAATGCGCTGCAGGTGACGTATAAGGGAGGATGTTCCGAGGTGGTTAACGTCCTTACCCCTACTTATTACAGCTTGACAAAGGGAACACACGGCTTGACACCTGTTGTCCGCATTTCTGGTGAAATACCTCCACACCGAACTGACCGAAGAGCTGATTTTTTTGGTATTTTCACCTGGCATGTCAACGGCCATATTCCTCCCACGGACAACAGGTGTCTCCCCGGGTGCCTGACTTAAACAAACCACCTCACCATCAGAATCCTCCTGGTCAATTTCCTCCCCAGCGCCAGCAACACCCATATCCTCCTCATCCTGGTGTACTTCAACACTGACATCTTCAATCTGACTATCAGGAACTGGACTGCGGGTGCTCCTTCCAGCACTTACAGGGGGCGTGCAAATGGTGGAAGGCGCATGCTCTTCACGTCCAGTGTTGGGAAGGTCAGGCATCGCAACCGACACAATTGGACTCTCCTTGTGGATTTGGGATTTCGAAGAATGCACAGTTCTTTGCTGTGCTGCTTTTGCCAGCTTGAGTCTTTTCATTTTTCTAGCGAGAGGCTGAGTGCTTCCATCCTCATGTGAAGCTGAACCACTAGCCATGAACATAGGCCAGGGCCTCAGCCGTTCCTTGCCACTCCGTGTGGTAAATGGCATATTGGCAAGTTTACGCTTCTCCTCCGACAATTTTATTTTAGGTTTTGGAGTCCTTTTTTTACTGATATTTGGTGTTTTGGATTTGACATGCTCTGTACTATGACATTGGGCATCGGCCTTGGCAGACGACGTTGCTGGCATTTCATCGTCTCGGCCATGACTAGTGGCAGCAGCTTCAGCACGAGGTGGAAGTGGATCTTGATCTTTCCCTAATTTTGGAACCTCAACATTTTTGTTCTCCATATTTTAATAGGCACAACTAAAAGGCACCTCAGGTAAACAATGGAGATGGATGGATTGGATACTAGTATACAATTATGGACGGGCTGCCGAGTGCCGACACAGAGGTAGCCACAGCCGTGAACTACCGCACTGTACTGTGTCTGCTGCTAATATATAGACTGGTTGATAAAGAGATAGTATACTCGTAACTAGTATGTATGTATAAAGAAAGAAAAAAAAACCACGGTTAGGTGGTATATACAATTATGGACGGGCTGCCGAGTGCCGACACAGAGGTAGCCACAGCCGTGAACTACCGCACTGTACTGTGTCTGCTGCTAATATAGACTGGTTGATAAAGAGATAGTATACTCGTAACTAGTATGTATGTATAAAGAAAGAAAAAAAAACCACGGTTAGGTGGTATATACAATTATGGACGGGCTGCTGAGTGCCGACACAGAGGTAGCCACAGCCGTGAACTACCGCACTGTACTGTGTCTGCTGCTAATATATAGACTGGTTGATAAAGAGATAGTATACTCGTAACTAGTATGTATGTATAAAGAAAGAAAAAAAAACCACGGTTAGGTGGTATATACAATTATGGACGGGCTGCCGAGTGCCGACACAGAGGTAGCCACAGCCGTGAACTACCGCACTGTACTGTGTCTGCTGCTAATATATAGACTGGTTGATAAAGAGATAGTATACTCGTAACTAGTATGTATGTATAAAGAAAGAAAAAAAAACCACGGTTAGGTGGTATATACAATTATGGACGGGCTGCCGAGTGCCGACACAGAGGTAGCCACAGCCGTGAACTACCGCACTGTACTGTGTCTGCTGCTAATATAGACTGGTTGATAAAGAGATAGTATACTACTAATATTATATACTGGTGGTCAGGTCACTGGTCACTAGTCACACTGGCAGTGGCACTCCTGCAGCAAAAGTGTGCACTGTTTAATTTTAATATAATATTATGTACTCCTGGCTCCTGCTATAACCTATAACTGGCACTGCAGTAGTGCTCCCCAGTCTCCCCCACAATTATAAGCTGTGTGAGCTGAGCAGTCAGACAGATATATAATATATATAGATGATGCAGCACACTGGCCTGAGCCTGAGCAGTGCACACAGATATGGTATGTGACTGACTGAGTCACTGTGTGTATCGCTTTTTTCAGGCAGAGAACGGATATATTAAATAAACTGCACTGTGTGTCTGGTGGTCACTCACTATATAATATATTATGTACTCCTGGCTCCTGCTATAACCTATAACTGGCACTGCAGTAGTGCTCCCCAGTCTCCCCCACAATTATAAGCTGTGTGAGCTGAGCAGTCAGACAGATATATATAATATTATATATAGATAATAGATGATGCAGCACACTGGCCTGAGCCTGAGCAGTGCACACAGATATGGTATGTGACTGAGTCACTGTGTGCTGTGTATCGCTTTTTTCAGGCAGAGAACGGATTATATTATGTACTCCTGGCTCCTGCTATAACCTATAACTGGCACTGCAGTAGTGCTCCCCAGTCTCCCCCACAATTATAAGCTGTGTGAGCTGAGCAGTCAGACAGATATATATAATATTATATATAGATAATAGATGATGCAGCACACTGGCCTGAGCCTGAGCAGTGCACACAGATATGGTATGTGACTGAGTCACTGTGTGCTGTGTATCGCTTTTTTCAGGCAGAGAACGGATTATAAATAAAAGTGGCGGTCACTGGTCACTATCAGCAAAACTCTGCACTGTACACTACTGAGTACTCCTAATGCTCCCCAAAATTAGTAAATCAAGTGTCTCTCTAATCTATTCTAATTCTAAACGGAGAGGACGCCAGCCACGTCCTCTCCCTATCAATCTCAATGCACGTGTGAAAATGGCGGCGACGCGCGGCTCCTTATATAGAATCCGAGTCTCGCGATAGAATCCGAGCCTCGCGAGAATCCGACAGCGTCATGATGACGTTCGGGCGCGCTCGGGTTAACCGAGCAAGGCGGGAAGATCCGAGTCGCTCGGACCCGTGAAAAAAAACATGAAGTTCTGGCGGGTTCGGATTCAGAGAAACCGAACCCGCTCATCTCTAGTTCATACAGTAATTAAATGTTTTCATATTGAGAACTACATCTCCCAGCATATACAGTGTGCTGGGGATGCATTGCTAACAAGCTTTATTTAAAAGTTTAAAAAACATTGCTTTTATGACTGCAATGGTTAAAAAGGGAGAGCTATAAATCAATTTATCAGTGAATGATCGCAGTTTGAGCTGTTACATTTTACTGAACCACCTATCCCTCCACACTCACTACCTGTCCTCAGGATACATTTACCATCCCGGCAGACGGTATACCGGCGGTCATTTGACCGATGTTGGAATCCTGACACCACTTGGGAGACTGGTGCCGGCACACAGACAGCCAACATCCCGAAGGCGAGTATTGGAGGGAGGGTTAGGACCGGGGGAGCGGGTGTTAGGGAAGGCACTAGGAGGGGGGGGGGGGTTAGTCCTAGCTGCCACCCCCTGAGGGTTAGCCCTATCCGCCACCCCCCCAGAGGGTTAGGATTAGGTATCATGTGACTGCTGGAATCCCGAGCGCCGGATGCCATACCCAACCCCCTTTACTTTTTCAGGCATTTCTATCTCTCCTCTCTCTATGGTGTTCCGATTGCCCACTTTCCCTTGTGCTTTTCTCTCTCTCTCCTTTGTTTAGAGCATCAGTTTCTGTAGTCCACTTTATCCTTATTTTTTCCAGTGTTTCACTATCTCTCTGATGTAATGAGGATGTATGGTCTAGAGGGATCAGTAATGCATTGTACTGTATAGAGGCGTCAGGGATGTAGCGTAGGGTATAGAGGCGTCAGGGATGTAGCGTAGGTTATAGAGGCATCAGGAATGTAGCGTAGGGAATAGAGGCATCAGGGATGTAGCGTAGGGTATAGAGGCGTCAGGGATGTAGCATAGGGAATAGAGGCGTCAGGGATGTAGCGTAGGGAATAGAGGCATCAGGGATTTAGCTTAGGGAATATAGTAGAGATGAGCGCCTGAAATTTTTCGGGTTTTGTGTTTTGGTTTTGGGTTCGGTTCCGCGGCCGTGTTTTGGGTTCGACCGCGTTTTGGCAAAACCTCACCGAATTTTTTTTGTCGGATTCGGGTGTGTTTTGGATTCGGGTGTTTTTTTCCAAAAACACTAAAAAACAGCTTAAATCATAGAATTTGGGGGTCATTTTGATCCCAAAGTATTATTAACCTCAAAAACCATAATTTACACTCATTTTCAGTCTATTCTGAATACCTCACACCTCACAATATTATTTTTAGTCCTAAAATTTGCACCGAGGTCGCTGTGTGAGTAAGATAAGCGACCCTAGTGGCCGACACAAACACCGGGCCCATCTAGGAGTGGCACTGCAGTGTCACGCAGGATGTCCCTTCCAAAAAACCCTCCCCAAACAGCACATGACGCAAAGAAAAAAAGAGGCGCAATGAGGTAGCTGTGTGAGTAAGATTAGCGACCCTAGTGGCCGACACAAACACCGGGCCCATCTAGGAGTGGCACTGCAGTGTCACGCAGGATGGCCCTTCCAAAAAACCCTCCCCAAACAGCACATGACGCAAAGAAAAAAAGAGGCGCAATGAGGTAGCTGACTGTGTGAGTAAGATTAGCGACCCTAGTGGCCGACACAAACACCGGGCCCATCTAGGAGTGGCACTGCAGTGTCACGCAGGATGTCCCTTCCAAAAAACCCTCCCCAAACAGCACATGACGCAAAGAAAAAAAGAGGCGCAATGAGGTAGCTGACTGTGTGAGTAAGATTAGCGACCCTAGTGGCCGACACAAACACCGGGCCCATCTAGGAGTGGCACTGCAGTGTCACGCAGGATGTCCCTTCCAAAAAACCCTCCCCAAACAGCACATGACGCAAAGAAAAAAAGAGGCGCAATGAGGTAGCTGTGTGAGTAAGATTAGCGACCCTAGTGGCCGACACAAACACCGGGCCCATCTAGGAGTGGCACTGCAGTGTCACGCAGGATGTCCCTTCCAAAAAACCCTCCCCAAACAGCACATGACGCAAAGAAAAAAAGAGGCGCAATGAGGTAGCTGACTGTGTGAGTAAGATTAGCGACCCTAGTGGCCGACACAAACACCGGGCCCATTTAGGAGTGGCACTGCAGTGTCACGCAGGATGTCCCTTCCAAAAAACCCTCCCCAATCAGCACATGATGCAAAGAAAAAGAAAAGAAAAAAGAGGTGCAAGATGGAATTATCCTTGGGCCCTCCCACCCACCCTTATGTTGTATAAACAAAACAGGACATGCACACTTTAACCAACCCATCATTTCAGTGACAGGGTCTGCCACACGACTGTGACTGATATGACGGGTTGGTTTGGACCCCCCCCAAAAAAGAAGCTATTAATCTCTCCTTGCACAAACTGGCTCTACAGAGGCAAGATGTCCACCTCATCTTCACCCTCCGATATATCACCGTGTACATCCCCCTCCTCACAGATTATCAATTCGTCCCCACTGGAATCCACCATCTCAGCTCCCTGTGTACTTTGTGGAGGCAATTGCTGCTGGTCAATGTCTCCGCGGAGGAATTGATTATAATTCATTTTAATGAACATCATCTTCTCCACATTTTCTGGATGTAACCTCGTACGCCGATTGCTGACAAGGTGAGCGGCGGCACTAAACACTCTTTCGGAGTACACACTTGTGGGAGGGCAACTTAGGTAGAATAAAGCCAGTTTGTGCAAGGGCCTCCAAATTGCCTCTTTTTCCTGCCAGTATAAGTACGGACTGTGTGACGTGCCTACTTGGATGCGGTCACTCATATAATCCTCCACCATTCTATCAATGTTGAGAGAATCATATGCAGTGACAGTAGACGACATGTCCGTAATCGTTGTCAGGTCCTTCAGTCCGGACCAGATGTCAGCATCCGTAGTCGCTCCAGACTGCCCTGCATCACCGCCAGCGGGTGGGCTCGGAATTCTGAGCCTTTTCCTCGCACCCCCAGTTGCGGGAGAATGTGAAGGAGGAGATGTTGACAGGTCGCGTTCCGCTTGACTTGACAATTTTGTCACCAGCAGGTCTTTCAACCCCAGCAGACCTGTGTCTGCCGGAAAGAGAGATCCAAGGTAGGCTTTAAATCTAGGATCGAGCACGGTGGCCAAAATGTAGTGCTCTGATTTCAACAGATTGACCACCCGTGAATCCTTGTTAAGCGAATTAAGGGCTGCATCCACAAGTCCCACATGCCTAGCGGAATCGCTCCCTTTTAGCACCTTCTTCAATGCCTCCAGCTTCTTCTGCAAAAGCCTGATGAGGGGAATGACCTGACTCAGGCTGGCAGTGTCTGAACTGACTTCACGTGTGGCAAGTTCAAAGGGCATCAGAACCTTGCACAACGTTGAAATCATTCTCCACTGCACTTGAGACAGGTGCATTCCATCTCCTATATCGTGCTCAATTGTATAGGCTTGAATGGCCTTTTGCTGCTCCTCCAACCTCTGAAGCATATAGAGGGTTGAATTCCACCTCGTTACCACTTCTTGCTTCAGATGATGGCAGGGCAGGTTCAGTAGTTTTTGGTGGTGCTCCAGTCTTCTGTACGTGGTGCCTGTACGCCGAAAGTGTCCCGCAATTTTTCTGGCCACCGACAGCATCTCTTGCACGCCCCTGTCGTTTTTAAAAAAATTCTGCACCACCAAATTCAAGGTATGTGCAAAACATGGGACGTGCTGGAATTTGCCCATATTTAATGCACACACAATATTGCTGGCGTTGTCCGATGCCACAAATCCACAGGAGAGTCCAATTGGGGTAAGCCATTCCGCGATGATCTTCCTCAGTTGCCGAAAGAGGTTTTCAGCTGTGTGCGTATTCTGGAAAGCGGTGATACAAAGCGTAGCCTGCCTAGGAAAGAGTTGGCGTTTGCGAGATGCTGCTACTGGTGCCGCCGCTGCTGTTCTTGCGGCGGGAGTCCATACATCTACCCAGTGGGCTGTCACAGTCATATAGTCCTGACCCTGCCCTGCTCCACTTGTCCACATGTCCGTGGTTAAGTGGACATTGGGTACAACTGCATTTTTTAGGAGACTGGTGAGTCTTTTTCTGACGTCCGTGTACATTCTCGGTATCGCCTGCCTAGAGAAGTGGAACCTAGATGGTATTTGGTAACGGGGGCACACTACCTCAATAAATTGTCTAGTTCCCTGTGAACTAACGGCGGATACCGGACGCACGTCTAACACCAACATAGTTGTCAAGGACTCAGTTATCCGCTTTGCAGTAGGATGACTGCTGTGATATTTCATCTTCCTCGCAAAGGACTGTTGAACAGTCAATTGCTTACTGGAAGTAGTACAAGTGGGCTTACGACTTCCCCTCTGGGATGACCATCGACTCCCAGCGGCAACAACAGCAGCGCCAGCAGCAGTAGGCGTTACACGCAAGGATGCATCGGAGGAATCCCAGGCAGGAGAGGACTCGTCAGACTTGCCAGTGACATGGCCTGCAGGACTATTGGCATTCCTGGGGAAGGAGGAAATTGACACTGAGGGAGTTGGTGGGGTGGTTTGCGTGAGCTTGGTTACAAGAGGAAGGGATTTACTGGTCAGTGGACTGCTTCCGCTGTCACCCAAAGTTTTTGAACTTGTCACTGACTTATTATGAATGCGCTGCAGGTGACGTATAAGGGAGGATGTTCCGAGGTGGTTAACGTCCTTACCCCTACTTATTACAGCTTGACAAAGGGAACACACGGCTTGACACCTGTTGTCCGCATTTCTGGTGAAATACCTCCACACCGAAGAGCTGATTTTTTTGGTATTTTCACCTGGCATGTCAACGGCCATATTCCTCCCACGGACAACAGGTGTCTCCCCGGGTGCCTGACTTAAACAAACCACCTCACCATCAGAATCTTCCTGGTCAATTTCCTCCCCAGCGCCAGCAACACCCATATCCTCCTCATCCTGGTGTACTTCAACACTGACATCTTCAATCTGACTATCAGGAACTGGACTGCGGGTGCTCCTTCCAGCACTTGCAGGGGGCGTGCAAATGGTGGAAGGCGCATGCTCTTCACGTCCAGTGTTGGGAAGGTCAGGCATCGCAACCGACACAATTGGACTCTCCTTGTGGATTTGGGATTTCAAAGAACGCACAGTTCTTTGCGGTGCTTTTGCCAGCTTGAGTCTTTTCAGTTTTCTAGCGAGAGGCTGAGTGCTTCCATCCTCATGTGAAGCTGAACCACTAGCCATGAACATAGGCCAGGGCCTCAGCCGTTCCTTGCCACTCCGTGTGGTAAATGGCATATTGGCAAGTTTACGCTTCTCCTCCGACAATTTTATTTTAGGTTTTGGAGTCCTTTTTTTACTGATATTTGGTGTTTTGGTTTTGACATGCTCTGTACTATGCCATTGGGCATCGGCCTTGGCAGACGACGTTGCTGGCATTTCATCGTCTCGGCCATGACTAGTGGCAGCAGCTTCAGCACGAGGTGGAAGTGGATCTTGATCTTTCCCTAATTTTGGAACCTCAACATTTTTGTTCTCCATATTTTAATAGGCACAACTAAAAGGCACCTCAGGTAAACAATGCAGATGGATGGATTGGATACTAGTATACAATTATGGACGGGCTGCCGAGTGCCGACACAGAGGTAGCCACAGCCGTGAACTACCGCACTGTACTGTGTCTGCTGCTAATATATAGACTGGTTGATAAAGAGATAGTATACTCGTAACTAGTATGTATGTATAAAGAAAGAAAAAAAAACCACGGTTAGGTCACTGGTATATACAATTATGGACGGGCTGCCGAGTGCCGACACAGAGGTAGCCACAGCCGTGAACTACCGCACTGTACTGTGTCTGCTGCTAATATATAGACTGGTTGATAAAGAGATAGTATACTCGTAACTAGTATGTATGTATAAAGAAAGAAAAAAAAACCACGGTTAGGTGGTATATACAATTATGGACGGGCTGCCGAGTGCCGACACAGAGGTAGCCACAGCCGTGAACTACCGCACTGTACTGTGTCTGCTGCTAATATATAGACTGGTTGATAAAGAGATAGTATACTCGTAACTAGTATGTATGTATAAAGAAAGAAAAAAAAACCACGGTTAGGTCACTGGTATATACAATTATGGACGGGCTGCCGAGTGCCGACACAGAGGTAGCCACAGCCGTGAACTACCGCACTGTACTGTGTCTGCTGCTAATATATAGACTGGTTGATAAAGAGATAGTATACTCGTAACTAGTATGTATGTATAAAGAAAGAAAAAAAAACCACGGTTAGGTGGTATATACAATTATGGACGGGCTGCCGAGTGCCGACACAGAGGTAGCCACAGCCGTGAACTACCGCACTGTACTGTGTCTGCTGCTAATATATAGACTGGTTGATAAAGAGATAGTATACTCGTAACTAGTATGTATGTATAAAGAAAGAAAAAAAAACCACGGTTAGGTCACTGGTATATACAATTATGGACGGGCTGCCGAGTGCCAACACAGAGGTAGCCACAGCCGTGAACTACCGCACTGTACTGTGTCTGCTGCTAATATATAGACTGGTTGATAAAGAGATAGTATACTCGTAACTAGTATGTATGTATAAAGAAAGAAAAAAAAACCACGGTTAGGTCACTGGTATATACAATTATGGACGGGCTGCCGAGTGCCGACACAGAGGTAGCCACAGCCGTGAACTACCGCACTGTACTGTGTCTGCTGCTAATATATAGACTGGTTGATAAAGAGATAGTATACTCGTAACTAGTATGTATGTATAAAGAAAGAAAAAAAAACCACGGTTAGGTCACTGGTATATACAATTATGGACGGGCTGCGGAGTGCCGACACAGAGGTAGCCACAGCCGTGAACTACCGCACTGTACTGTGTCTGCTGCTAATATATAGACTGGTTGATAAAGAGATAGTATACTCGTAACTAGTATGTATGTATAAAGAAAGAAAAAAAAACCACGGTTAGGTCACTGGTATATACAATTATGGACGGGCTGCCGAGTGCCGACACAGAGGTAGCCACAGCCGTGAACTACCGCACTGTACACTGGTTGATAAAGAGATAGTAGTATACTCGTAACAACTAGTATGACGACGGTATAAAGAATGAAAAAAAAACCACGGTTAGGTGGTATATAATACAATTATGGTTGGACGGACTGCCTGCCGAGTGCCGACACAGAGGTAGCCACAGCCGTGAACTACCGCACTGTACACTGGTTGATAAAGAGATAGTAGTATACTCGTAACAACTAGTATGACGACGGTATAAAGAATGAAAAAAAAACCACGGTTAGGTGGTATATAATACAATTATGGTTGGACGGACTGCCTGCCGAGTGCCGACACAGAGGTAGCCACAGCCGTGAACTACCGCACTGTACACTGGTTGATAAAGAGATAGTAGTATACTCGTAACAACTAGTATGACGACGGTATAAAGAACGAAAAAAAAACCACGGTTAGGTGGTATATATTATAATACAATTATGGATGGACGGACTGCCTGCCGAGTTCCGACACAGAGGTAGCCACAGCCGTGAACTACCGCACTGTACACTGGTTGATAAAGAGATAGTAGTATACTCGTAACAACTAGTATGACGACGGTATAAAGAACGAAAAAAAAAACACGGTTAGGTGGTATATATTATAATACAATTATGGATGGACGGACTGCCTGCCGAGTTCCGACACAGAGGTAGCCACAGCCGTGAACTACCGCACTGTACACTGGTTGATAAAGAGATAGTAGTATACTCGTAACAACTAGTATGACTATGACGACGGTATAAAGAAAGAAAAAAAAAACCACGGTTAGGTGGTATATAATACAATTATGGATGGACGGACTGCCTGCCGAGTGCCGACACAGAGGTAGCCACAGCCGTGAACTACCGCACTGTACTGTGTCTGCTGCTAATATAGACTGGTTGATAAAGAGATAGTATACAATACTACTAATATACTGGTGGTCAGGCACTGGTCACCACTAGTCACACTGGCAGTGGCACTCCTGCAGCAAAAGTGTGCACTGTTTAATTTTAATATAATATTATTTATCATGTACTCCTGGCTCCTGCTATAACAACCTGCAGTGCTCCCCAGTCTCCCCCACAATTATAAGCTTTATATACAATACATTGATGTGCAGCACACTTGGCTGAGCAGTGCACACAGACTGAGTCACTGTGTGACTGTGTATCGTTTTTTTCAGGCAGAGAACGGATATATTAAATAAAACAAACAACTGCACTGTCTCTGGTGGTCACTGGTCACTGTGGTCGTCAGTCACTAAACTCTGTCTGCACTCTGCACTCTCTTCTAATCTACAGTATCACAGCAATCTCTCTCTCTCTCTCTCTTCTAAATCTAATCTAAATGGAGAGGACGCCAGCCACGTCCTCTCCCTATCAATCTCAATGCACGTGTGAAAATGGCGGCGACGCGCGGCTCCTTATATAGAATCCGAGTCTCGCGAGAATCCGACAGCGTCATGATGACGTTCGGGCGCGCTCGGGTTAACCGAGCAAGGCGGGAAGATCCGAGTCGCTCGGACCCGTGAAAAAAAAAGTGAAGTTCGTGCGGGTTCGGATTCAAAGAAACCGAACCCGCTCATCTCTAGAATATAGGCATCAGGGATGTACTAGCAGGTATATAGAGGTCAGTGTACTGTATAGAGGGGTCAGTAATGCAGTGATGGTTATAGAAAGGTCAGTGATGTAGTGTAGGGTATAGAGGGGTCAGTTATGTAGTGTGGGGTAAAGAGGGGTCAGTAAAGATACTAAGCTGAAGTACTTAGAACACTTCTTGAATTAAGACACAACCTGCAAGAAAAAGTATGCAATATGGGTGAAAAGGCAAATGTCAGAGGTCTGATACAAGTAACCAGCTCCACACCTTGCACCACATAGCGTTATGTTAAACTGGGATATGTTCTTTTTTGGTGTGTGTGTATGTGTGTGGGGGGGGGGGGGGTGCCAAAGGAAATTTTTGCCATTGGCTCCTTTGGTCTAGAACCAGCCCTGATCACAAAATATTTTTGTCTAAGCAGACTGGACATTGATCAGCGTTGGCTCATTCTCAGCCCCCCGCCCAGCCTCTGCTGCCAACAGACTGCTATTAGCTAGTTAACCTTCTGCCTTCCCTATCTATGACACAGACTGCTGCTAATGCTACCAGACTGTTCCCAGTGGCTTCACACCAACAGTGAATCCCAGCCGATGATGTAGGGCAGCGTGTGGGGGAGGGGGTCAGTTGCTGTGGCTCCAACATGGTAACCGCCAATGGACTGCAATGCTTTATCGAAAGGGGGGGCGCCAGTCCCTTACTTTGCCAGGGGCGCTTGGACCCCTAGCTACACCTCTGTTGACCCTAACCGATACCCCTAAACTAACCATAATTCCTGCAGTAAAAAATCCATGTTTCTATGTATATAGGGGGTCATTCCGAGTTGATCGCATGCTGCCGTTGTTCGCTGCGTAGCAATCAGTTGAAAAAAAATGGCTAATCTGTGCATGCGCATGCTCCGTAATGTGCATGCGCATCGTACGGGTACAAAGTCCATTGTGGTTTTGCACTAGTTCTAGCGATTATTCCAATCACAGAACAGGCCACAAGGAGATTGACAGAAAGAGGGCGTTTCTGGGTGGCAACTGACCGTTTTCAGGGAGTGCTTGGAAAAATGCAGGCGTGGCAGAAGAAATGCAGACGTGGCTGGGCATTCGCTGGATGGGTGTGTGACATCAAAAGCCGTCCCTCGGTTGTTAGAATCAACGCACACGAAGTGTAACTACAGTGCTGGTCTTATTTTGAAACGATTTTGCAGGCGCTCTGCTGCTCAAGTGTTCGCACTTCTCCAAAGTGAATATACACTCTCCAGTGGGCAGCGACAATGCGTTTGCATGGCTGCTAAAAACTGCTAGCGAGCAATCAACTCAGAATGACCCCCATAGTGTATTGCAAGAAAATATCTGTAAATCCAATGGTACCGTAAGTGCGGTATATACTCGCACTTCTTTGCGGGGTGAGAACATCTCCCCTAAGTGAAGTCAGCCCTATGAATAGAGTTTGTGTGATCCCTGTGCAGCAGTCACAGAAAGGGTTCATCTCTGCAGTTTGTCACTCAAATTACATTGCTGCATTTTTTTCTAGAAGTGGATCTGAGAGCTGTTACCCGCAGACCAGCTACAATAATTATCCTGGGTACTCACTAGACCAGTGGTTCTCAAACTGCACCCTGGGGTGCCTCAGGACACTTGCAGGGGTGCCTTGGATTGGTGGTCCAGGACCAATTCAAAATATTTATAGTTAGTGTTATAGGCAAAACCAGTGCTGTTGGCTGGCAATCATAACATATGTGCACAAGCAGAAGCAAATCCTGTCCCCTACCAAAGGGCCAGTGCTAGGGTGTTTGGCGCCTCCCTGCAAACTATTAATTTGGGCCCTCTCTCCAATACTTAATAAAGGGACAGTGCGCTCCTTAAAAAAAGAAGGTGTGGTATCACAAGGAAGGGGCATGGCCACACAATAGCACCCCAAATCAAAATACGCCACACAGTAGCACTATCTTATTGTCATTACACCGCATGTAATAATAATAATAATAATACCCACAGTCGCAGTGCCCTTTATACACATAACCACCATATCAGTGCAGCTTACACACATAATGCCAACAGTAGCAGTGCCCCTTCTACACATGCCCACGGTGGCAATCCTTTACATGGCAAATATCAACCTGGTTTTGCCATGTAAAGGATTGCCACTTTAAAAACAAACAATCAAACAAAACAAAAAAAAAAACAACAGGAAAAAAACACAAAATCTCTCACTTTCTGATTCTCACACCCTATTACATTCCTCTCTATATATTTAAATGTTTCTATTACTGTATGTTCCCTCTTCCCTTCTCCAAACTATACACATCAACATTTTTTAGTATTTCCAGGTAAGTTTTGTGATGTAGGCCATGCACAATTTTAGTTGCCCTAATGTATTTACAGCCTTCTGGAGATATGGCTTCTGGAACTGAACACAGGATTCTAAATGTGGCTGTACCAAGGACCTATACAGTGGCATTACAGGTTGAGTATCCCTTATCCAAAATGCTTGGGACCAGAGGAATTTTGGATATCGGATTTTTCTGTATTTTGGAATAATTGCATACCATAACGAGATATTATGGTGATGGGACCTAAATCTAAGCACAGAAGGCATTTATGTTTCATATACACCTTATACACACAGCCTGAAGGTCATTTTAGCCAATATTTTTTATAACTTTGTGCATTAAACAAAGTGTGTGTACATTCACAGAATTCATTTATGTTTCATATACACCTTATACACACAGTCTGAAGTTCATTTAATACAATATTTTTAATAACTTTGAGTATTAAACAAAGTTTGTGTACACTGAGCCATCAAAACACAAAGGTTTCACTATCTCAGTCTCACTCAAAAAAGTCCGTATTTCGGAATATTCCGTATTTCGGAATATTTGGATATGGGATACTCAACCTGTATTACTTTTTTCTGCTACTGGTTCTTTAACCTATGCAAACAAGCATCTGACTTGCCTTTCCTATTGCTTTGTTACATTGCTTACCTGAAATAGTAATACTTAGATAGCTTTCCTCTTGCCATTATAATGCCCTTAATATTATAGTTAGCCTTTGCATTTTTGAGACGTGTATGATTTTGCATTTTTTGGCATTAAATGTTGCCATGTTCTTGACCATTCCTCTAGTCCAGGGGCGGAACTGCCAGAGACAACGGAGTCAGTTGCCGCCGGGCTCCAGCCCTAAAGGGGCTTCCTCCATTGCCCTCCGGCTGTTACGTGCCCTTCCTACTAAATAGACAAAGGCGCTACCAGCAGGGTCTCGCAGTTTGTACATTCCATGCCGTAACACCCTTCTTTCCACCTTCACAATGAAGCTATTGGTACTTTGCAAAAAAAAAAATTATTAGCATTGCAACTCAGCATATCAATGCAGTGTGCAGCCACACACTCCATATATCTGCTCAGCCACAAAGCTGATTATTTCTTCACAAAGTACAAGGTGAGCTCCAAATAGAATTCTCTAGCTTAGATTATACCTTTCTATGCAAGGGTAAATAGCTCAATTGTTTGACTGCAATGCCACAGGAAATGGTTTGGATCCAAGACAGTGTGACTGAATAATAAAGAAACCTTAAGATGAGTTCATGAATGTTGTATAAGTATTAGTGAGAGAAGGGGTCAGGAGCATGCTAGGCTGCAAAAAATAAGGTAGGCTGCAAGTGAAAGTAATGATCTCCTATATATTTTCCCAGATCTGTCACTCTGTGTGGCTAACTCTGGGGGAAGTCACAGCAATGGGCGGAGACGGCAACTGCAGGACGATACACCAGTGCCAGCAGCAGACCGTAACAAAGTGACAGATCAGGGAGAATATATAGGAGGTAGGGAGGTGGCCATGGTACATGGCTGGCCAAGGGACACTAGCTCATGTACCCCTTTGCCACTGAGGCTGGCCACCAAGGATGGACCTGTCACCAGTGCACATGCAATAACCTCTTCTGCTGCCCTCTTTGCAACTCAGATTGCCCAGTGCTCCCCTTCGCTAACAGTCCACAAAGTTTCCCCATCTCACGATCTGCCTCCTCACCCCCACTTTCATCTCTACAGCACACGTGCATATCATACAAGATCCCATCATGCGTACGTAGGTCTGAAATGCAAGAGGGAGGTTGGGGGGAGATTGGCATGCGCCAGCAACACCACACAGCTCACTGTGACCACAGTGGAGAGGCGCTGCAACAGGACAATACACCAACTTCGGAGCAAGGAACTGCGTCGGTCAGGAGGAGAACTATTTTTTGGAAGGGCCATCCTGCGTGACACTGCAGTGCCACTCCTAGATGGGCCAGGTGTTTGTGTCGGCCACTAGGGTCGCTTATCTTACTCACACAGCTACCTCATTGCGCCTCTTTTTTTCTTTGCGTCATGTGCTGTTTGGGGAGTGTTTTTTGGAAGGGCCATCCTGCGTGACACTGCAGTGCCACTCCTAGATGGGCCAGGTGTTTGTGTCGGCCGCCAGGGTCGCTTAGCTTACTCACACAGCTACCTCATTGCGCCTCTTTTTTTCTTTGCGTCATGTGCTGTTTGGGGAGTGTTTTTTGGAAGGGCCATCCTGCGTGACACTGCAGTGCCACTCCTAGATGGGCCAGGTGTTTGTGTCGGCCACTAGGGTCGCTTAGCTTAGTCATCCAGCGACCTCGGTGCAAATTTTAGGACTAAAAATAATATTGTGAGGTGTGAGGCGTTCAGAATAGACTGAAAATGAGTGGAAATTATGGTTTTTGAGGTTAATAATACTTTGGGATCAAAATGACCCCCAAATTCTATGATTTAAGCTGTTTTTTAGTGTTTTTTGAAAAAAACACCCGAATCCAAAACACACCCGAATCCGACAAAAAAAATTCGGTGAGGTTTTGCCAAAACGCGGTCGAACCCAAAACACGGCCGCGGAACCGAACCCAAAACCAAAACACAAAACCCGAAAAATTTCAAGTGCACATCTCTAATAGAGGGGTTAGTAATGCAGTGATGGTTATAGAAAGGTCAGTGATGTAGTGTAGGGTATAGAGGGGTCAGTTATGTAGTGTGGGGTAAAGAGGGGTCAGTAAAGATACTAAGCTGAAGTACTTAGAACACTTCTTGAATTAAGACACAACCTGCAAGAAAAAGTATGCAATATGGGTGAAAAGGCAAATGTCAGAGGTCTGATACAAGTGACCAGCTCCACACCTTGCACCACATAGCGCGTTATGTTAAACTGGGATATGTTCTTTTTTGGTGTGTGTGTGTGTGGGGGGGGGGGGTGCCAAAGGAAATTTTTGCCATTGGCTCCTTTGGTCTAGAACCAGCCCTGATCACAAAATATTTTTGTCTGAGCAAACTGGACACTGATCAGCGTTGGCTCATTCTCAGCCCCCCGCCCAGCCTCTGCTGCCAACAGACTGCTATTAGCTAGTTAACCTTCTGCCTTCCCTATCTATGACACAGACTGCTGCTAATGCTACCAGAATGTTCCCAGTGGCTTCACACCAACAGTGAATCCCAGCCGATGATGTAGGGCAGCGTGTGGGGGAGGGGGTCAGTTGCTGTGGCTCCAACATGGTAACCGCCAATGGACTGCAATGCTTTATCGAAAGGGGGGGCGCCAGTCCCTTACTTTGCCAGGGGCGCTTGGACCCCTAGCTACACCTCTGTTGACCCTAACCGATACCCCTAAACTAACCATAATTTCTGCAGTAAAAATCCATGTTTCTATGTATATAGGGGGTCATTCCGAGTTGATCGCTTGCTGCCGTTGTTCGCTGCGTAGCAATCAGTTGAAAAAAAATGGCTAATCTGTGCATGCGCATGCTCCGTAATGTGCATGCGCATCGTACGGGTACAAAGTCCATTGTGGTTTTGCACTAGTTCTAGCGATTATTCCAATCACAGAACAGGCCACAAGGAGATTGACAGAAAGAGGGCGTTTCTGGGTGTCAACTGACCGTTTTCAGGGAGTGCTTGGAAAAATGCAGGCGTGGCAGAAGAAATGCAGACGTGGCTGGGCATTCGCTGGATGGGTGTGTGACATCAAAAGCCGTCCCTCAGTTGTTAGAATCAACGCACACGAAGTGTAACTACAGTGCTGGTCTTATTTTGAAACGATTTTGCAGGCGCTCTGCTACTCAAGTATTCGCACTTCTCCAAAGTGAATATACACTCTCCAGTGGGCAGCGACAATGCGTTTGCATGGCTGCTAAAAACTGCTAGCGAGCAATCAACTCAGAATGACCCCCATAGTGTATTGCAAGAAAATATCTGTAAATCCAATGGTACCGTAAGTGCGGTATATACTCGCACTTCTTTGCGGGGTGAGAACATCTCCCCTAAGTGAAGTCAGCCCTATGAATAGAGTTTGTGTGATCCCTGTGCAGCAGTCACAGAAAGGGTTCATCTCTGCAGTTTGTCACTCAAATTACATTGCTGCATTTTTTCTAGAAGTGGATCTGAGAGCTGTTACCCGCAGACCAGCTACAATAATTATCCTGGGTACTCACTAGACCAGTGGTTCTCAAACTGCACCCTGGGGTGCCTCAGGACACTTGCAGGGGTGCCTTGGATTGGTGGTCCAGGACCAATTCAAAATATTTATAGTTAGTGTTATAGGCAAAACCAGTGCTGTTGGCTGGCAATCATAACATATGTGCACAAGCAGAAGCAAATCCTGTCCCCTACCAAAGGGCCAGTGCTAGGGTGTTTGGCGCCTCCCTGCAAACTATTAATTTGGGCCCTCTCTCCAATACTTAATAAAGGGACAGTGCGCTCCTTAAAAAAAGAAGGTGTGGTATCACAAGGAAGGGGCATGGCCACACAATAGCACCCCAAATCAAAATACGCCACACAGTAGCACTATCTTATTGTCATTACACCGCATGTAATAATAATAATAATAATACCCACAGTCGCAGTGCCCTTTATACACATAACCACCATATCAGTGCAGCTTACACACATAATGCCAACAGTAGCAGTGCCCCTTCTACACATGCCCACGGTGGCAATCCTTTACATGGCAAATATCAACCTGGTTTTGCCATGTAAAGGATTGCCACTTTAAAAACAAACAATCAAACAAACAAAAAAAAAAACAACAGGAAAAAACACAAAATCTCTCACTTTCTGATTCTCACACCCTATTACATTCCTCCCTATATATTTAAATGTTTCTATTACTGTATGTTCCCTCTTCCCTTCTCCAAACTATACACATCAACATTTTTTAGTATTTCCAGGTAAGTTTTGTGATGTAGGCCATGCACAATTTTAGTTGCCCTAATGTATTTACAGCCTTCTGGAGATATGGCTTCTGGAACTGAACACAGGATTCTAAATGTGGCTGTACCAAGGACCTATACAGTGGCATTACAGGTTGAGTATCCCTTATCCAAAATGCTTGGGACCAGAGGAATTTTGGATATCGGATTTTTCTGTATTTTGGAATAATTGCATACCATAACGAGATATTATGGTGATGGGACCTAAATCTAAGCACAGAAGGCATTTATGTTTCATATACACCTTATACACACAGCCTGAAGGTCATTTTAGCCAATATTTTTTATAACTTTGTGCATTAAACAAAGTGTGTGTACATTCACAGAATTCATTTATGTTTCATATACACCTTATACACACAGTCTGAAGTTCATTTAATACAATATTTTTAATAACTTTGAGTATTAAACAAAGTTTGTGTACACTGAGCCATCAAAACACAAAGGTTTCACTATCTCAGTCTCACTCAAAAAAGTCCGTATTTCGGAATATTCCGTATTTCGGAATATTTGGATATGGGATACTCAACCTGTATTACTTTTTTCTGCTACTGGTTCTTTAACCTATGCAAACAAGCATCTGACTTGCCTTTCCTATTGCTTTGTTACATTGCTCACCTGAAATAGTAATACTTAGATAGCTTTCCTCTTGCCATTATAATGCCCTTAATATTATAGTTAGCCTTTGCATTTTTGAGACGTGTATGATTTTGCATTTTTTGGCATTAAATGTTGCCATGTTCTTGACCATTCCTCTAGTCCAGGGGCGGAACTGCCAGAGACAACGGAGTCAGTTGCCGCCGGGCTCCAGCCCTAAAGGGGCTTCCTCCATTGCCCCCCGGCTGTTACGTGCCCTTCCTACTAAATAGACAAAGGCGCTACCAGCAGGGTCTCGCAGTTTGTACATTCCATGCCGTAACACCCTTCTTTCCACCTTCACAATGAAGCTATTGGTACTTTGCAAAAAAAAAATTATTAGCATTGCAACTCAGCAGATCAATGCAGTGTGCAGCCACACACTCCATATATCTGCTCAGCCACAAAGCTGATTATTTCTTCACAAAGTACAAGGTGAGCTCCAAATAGAATTCTCTAGCTTAGATTATACCTTTCTATGCAAGGGTAAATAGCTCAATTGTTTGACTGCAATGCCACAGGAAATGGTTTGGATCCAAGACAGTGTGACTGAATAATAAAGAAACCTTAAGATGAGTTCATGAATGTTGTATAAGTATTAGTGAGAGAAGGGGTCAGGAGCATGCTAGGCTGCAAAAAATAAGGTAGGCTGCAAGTGAAAGTAATGATCTCCTATATATTTTCCCAGATCTGTCACTCTGTGTGGCTAACTCTGGGGGAAGTCACAGCAATGGGCGGAGACGGCATCTGCAGGACGATACACCAGTGCCAGCAGCAGACCGTAACAAAGTGACAGATCAGGGAGAATATATAGGAGGTAGGGAGGTGGCCATGGTACATGGCTGGCCAAGGGACACTAGCTCATGTACCCCTTTACCACTGAGGCTGGCCACCAAGGATGGACCTGTCACCAGTGCACATGCAATAACCTCTTCTGCTGCCCTCTTTGCAACTCAGATTGCCCAGTGCTCCCCTTCGCTAACAGTCCACAAAGTTTCCCCATCTCACGATCTGCCTCCTCACCCCCACTTTCATCTCTACAGCACACGCGCATATCATACAAGATCCCATCATGCGTACGTAGGTCTGAAATGCAAGAGGGAGGTTGGGGGGAGATTGGCATGCGCCAGCAACACCACACAGCTCACTGTGACCACAGTGGAGAGGCTCTGCAACAGGACAATACACCAACCTCGGAGCAAGGAACTGCGTCGGTCAGGAGGAGAACTATTTCAATAGCATAAAAAGGTTAATGCGTCCCACCCTATGGACACCAGACTCATCAAGTCACTGTTGCCAGAGTCTCATACAATGACTCTGAACCTCTAAGCACACTATTTGACTGTCCACACCCTGCTGTGCCTATTACCCATCTCCTCCACCACCCTCAACACTGACCCACACATCATTCACCCACAGAGATACAATAAAGGTAGTTTGGATAAATTAGCTAAATGAAATGGATTTAACCAATTTATCTAAATGACCATTTTTGGATGTTTTCCAGTGTTTGTGAGCAAATGGTCAATTGTCATTTGCTGCCACATATTAGCATAATTTTGTTTCAACTAGAAAAAAAAATTGGACAGATAATCTAAGTGTGGATCCAGTTTAAAGGTCCGCATTCACGGCCTGATTTTGGGGAGAGATGTGTGCTGAGCGAACTGCTCAGCACACATCTCTGCCCCCGCTCAGCACAGCGTGATGTGTGCTGAGCGTACGGGGGGTGGGGGGGGGGGGGCGCTCATTTCACCCCCTGTGTAGGGCATTCTGTGTGTATCCAGTTTAACAGGTGTGAGCATCATACAACTACTGACTTGCGAGTAACTATACAGCAGCTCCATACCTTGTGACTTGAAGAAACACCAGTTAACCCCGGGAATGCTGCAGTCAAAGCAACAATTCCTCTTCTTACATTCCGCTGCACTTATTGTGGGGTATCCGCAATCCCTTCTGCTGTACGGTTCCACATTACATTGTTTCTTGTCACTTCCTGTTGATGCAGTAAGGAAACATCCAGGAATTACAGCAGCTTAGTTTTTTTTAGTTTTTTTAACTGGGGCAATTTAGCTAGATCACAGGGCAATTTAGCTCCTTTGGTCCTTTTTTAGGACCAGTTAATCAGACAGTTGAGCAAACTGAAAAACAGCTAACAGGAAATTTCCACTTAAATGGTATTTTCTAATCTTATCTGACCATGACTAAGAATAAAGGATACACAAGATAAACTCTTAGAGCCATGGACCTTATCCATGTTTAAGCTCCATCAAATCTGTAATCAATAGCACTACATGCTCCCACTTTACCACTGTACTATATACTCTACCTGTGTTTTTAAGGTAAAAACACCATTTAACCCCAGTGACACTTGAATTAAAGCAGCAGCCTCTGGAATAGCATTCCTTAGCATTAATCCCAGGAAATCTGCAATCTTCACGCTCTTTGATAGCCATGCTACATTGCTGTTTACTTGGATGGAGCAGAGAGCACAACATCAGGACATAGGAAATATTACAATGCATGATAAGAAAGGTGTGAGCTCTACAGCAAGGCCTCTAACCCTTTGCCAGTGCCAAATACATAGGGCTTAACTCAGATCTGATCACAGCAGCAAATTTATTAGCTAAAACCATGTACACTGCAGGGGGGGGGGTGTATAATATGTGCAGAGAGAGTTAGATTTTGGTGCGGTGTGTTCAAACTGAAATCTAAATTGCAGTGTAAAAACAAAACAGCCAGTATTTACCCTGCACACAAACAATATAACCCACCTAAATCTCTCTGCAAATGTTATATCTGCCCCCCCCCCCCCCCCCCAACCCTGCAGTGCACATGGTTTTGCCCACTAGCTAACAAATTTGCTGCATCTGGGAATTACAGCAGCTTAATATTTCTTTTTACAGAAGGTTCAGCAAATTAAATTATTTAGTGAAGTACTGTAATCATAACAGTTACAGGGATATTGTAGGTAGATTTATTGTCAGTGGATAAATGTAAAAATTAAACCCTTAGGCATAGTTCCAAAATGCTGTCATTGCAATCCAGATTTTAAGGATATCATGCTTGAGCACAGGTGACTTAATTAGAACTTCGGTCAATGTGAATTAACCATTGGACTCAACCATGGTTATCCTTAAAACCCAGGGGTCTATTTAAGATCGATCTTAATCGATGTTGGGCTTCCAGGTTGAAAAAAAAACACACATTTACTAACATTTTAAAATTTATATAAAAAATCATCTGTTCGTAAATGCAGTGCACATGGTTTTGCCCAACTGCTAACAAAAATCCTGCTGCGATCAACTCAGAATTACCCCCCATGGCCCTCATTCCGAGTTGTTCGCTCGCAAGCTGCTTTTAGCAGCATTGCACACGCTAAGCTGCCGCCTACTGGGAGTGAATCTTAGCATCTTAAAATTGCGAACGAAAGATTTGCAATATTGCGATAAGACATCTCTGTGCAGTTTCTGAGTAGCTCGAGACTTACTCTGCCAGTGCGATCAGTTCAGTGCTTGTCGTTCCTGGTTTGACGTCACAAACACACCCAGCGTTCGCCCAGACACTCCTCCGTTTCTCCAGCCACTCCCGCGTTTTTCCCAGAAACGGTAGCATTTTTTCCCACACGCCCCTAAAACGGCCTGTTTCCGCCCAGAAACACCCACTTCCTGTCAATCACATTACGATCACCAGAACGATGAAAAAACCGTGAGTAATATTCCTAACTGCATAGCAAATTTACTTGGCGCAGTCGCAGTGTGAACATTGCGCATGCGCATTAAGCGGAAAATCGCTGCGATGCGAAGAAAATTACAGAGCGAACAACTCGGAATGACCACCTATGTGCACTGCAGGGAAGGCAGATTTAACATGTGCAGAGAGAGTTAGATTTGGGTGTGGTGTGTTCAATCTGCAATCTAATTTGCAGTGTAAAAATAAAGCAGTCAGTATTTACCCTGCACAGAAACAAAATAACTCACCCAAATCTAACTCTTTCTGCACATGTTATATCTGCCTCCCCTGCAGTACACATGGTTTTGCCCAACTGCTAACAAAATTCCTGCTGCGATCAACTTGGAATTACCCCCATCGATTGATGTTTTCACACTGCTCGTGTATATAAGACATAGGGCCTAATTCAGTTTGGATAGTAATACGCGTTCCAACCGCAAAAACTATGAAGAGGATGGGGGCATATACGCAGGGTCCATCCTGTGCGTGTGCCTACATTTTCTCTGGGTGCCCCGCAGAAAATGCGAATGCCTCTGCCTGTCAATCAGTAGAGGGCGTACCTTCGCAGGTATATCGCGATCATGAGCCATGTCTCCCATTTTTGTCATTATAGGTGCTCTGTGAGCTGCTGGCCATGCCCCAGCCCCTCTGTCTCCCGTGAATAGAGATTGAGGCTTATTCAGACCAGATCGCTTCAATTTATTTTCACCCAGCGGGCAATCTGGTTTGCACTGCACATGCGTATGCGCCACAATGCGTAAGTGCGACGGTCCGGAGATCACAAGAAGATTGACAAGAAGAGGGTGTTTGTGTGGGTGGCAACTAAATGTTTCTAGGGAGTGTCCGGAAAAACACTGGAGGGACCCGGCGTTTTGTGGGAGGATTTGTGACGTCACCTCAATGGCTGAGTAAGTGCTGAGCTGTGCAGCTCTTGTGCACATGTGATCACACACCTGCACAGCAAATTTTCCCTTCCGCTGTAGGCGACAACTACCTGATTACAGGGATGCAAAAAACACACCCTAGCGATCAGGTCTGAATTACCCACAATGTGCATATTTGCAGAGCAACAAGCTACAGGGAGCCTTCCACCCCCCCCCCCCTTCCCCATGGGAAGGGGGGGGGGGTTGTTTGGGTTAGCTGGACATTCCCCAAAAAAGTGACTGTCCTGCAAAAATTGGGATAGTTGGGAGGTATGTTCAAATACATTTATTGTTTTGCATGCAGGGTAAATACTGGCTTCTTTGACATTTAGCCACAAATGCTGCACAGCTAAATTACAATATTACACTGCAATTAACAGTTATGCTAGGACATTCCCCCTCCCAAATCTACCTCTCTCTGCATGTTACATCTGTCCCACAGTGGCGTGCGGTGAGGTCAGTGGCTAGTGAGGCACTACAGCCATAATGTCCGCCGAATCCTGCCGATGACCCTTAGCCAATGCCCGCTACTGCCTCTGAGCCGATACCCGCTGCCACCGCCAATGGCTTACAAACTCGCCCACAATCAACTGACCCAGCCCTCCACCACTAATTTCTATCTCAGTCCGATGCCGCCAATGCCCGCTGCCTGCCTGCTCATTGTTCTCGTTATATATTATACATTTTTAAAGAAAAAAAAAATGAGTGTTTGGGACTGGGAAGGGTGAGGGAGGAGGACATGAATGCAATTTTGTTGTCCAGGGCTTCCATTAACTTAAAGGAGAAGGGTCTGAATGGGTTAAAAAAAATGTGTGAGGTCCCCCCTCCTTAGTATAACCAGCCTCGGGCTCTTTGAGCCGGTCCTGGTTATTTAAATACTGGGGGAAAAATTGGACAGGGGTTCCCCGTATTTAGACAACCAGCACCGGGCTCTTAGACCGGTCCAGGTTCCAAAAATACGTGGGACAATAGATGTAGGGGTCCCCCATATTTTTAAAACCAGCACCGGGCTCCACTAGCCAGAGAGATAATGCCACAGCCGGGGGACACTTTTATGTAGGTCCCTGCGGCCCTGGCATTACCCCTCCAACTAGTCACCCCTGGCCGGGGTTCCCTGGAGGAGTGGGGACCCCTTAAATCAAGAGGTTCCTCCCCTCGAGGCACCCAAGGGCCAGGGGTGAAGCCCGAGGCTGTCCCCAGCACCCCTGGGTGGTGGGTGCCGGGCTGATAGCCATGTGTGTAAAAAAAGAATATTGTTTTTTCGTTGTGGAACTATAAGGCCCAGCAAGCCTCCCCCGCTTGCTGGTACTTGGAGAACCTCAAGTACCAGCAGGCGGGGAAATAACGGGCTTGCTGGTACCTGTAGTTCTACAACAACAAAAAATACCCAAATAAAAACACAAACACACACAGCGTGACAGTAAAATTATTGAGACAGGCTGTAGCATGTGGGTGCATGTAACCCTATAAAAGTGATGGATTGGGTGACTATTACAATACCCACTGTTGCTGTCTGAAAAATGATGGATTTATAGATTGCTCTGCCGAGACATGTTTTTTTCTAAAATGCACCACAGGTATGGATGGATAGTATACTTGACGACACAGAGGTAGGTAGAGCAGTGGCCTACTGTACCATACTGCTATATATTATATTATTAATTATTATTATTATCCTTTATTTATATGGCGCCACAAGGGTTCCGCAGTGCCCAATTACAGAGTACATAAACAAATAATCAAACAGGAAAACAGCAACTTACAGTTGACGACAATATAGGACAAGTACAGGGTAAATAAACATAGCTACATCAGCAGATGACACTGGAATAAGTATCAGGTGGCAGAAGACTGCTGGATTTGGTGCAGCTGAAGATTATTAAAGTAAGAAAAGAGTAAGCACATGAGGGAAGAGGGCCCTGCTCGTGAGAGCTTACATTCTAAAAGGGAGGGGTAGACAGACAGGGGTGAGACAGATGGGGTACATAGAGAGCATGGAACAGAGGTTTAGGATGAGATTTGGCTGGGTTTGGTGAAGAAGTGGGTCTTGAGAGCCCGTTTGAAGTTTTGTAGAGAGGTGGAGAGTCTGAGGGGGAGAGGTAGGGAATTCCAGAGAAGTGGTGCAGCACGTGAAAAATCTTGGAGGTAGGAGTGGGAGGAAGTAATCCGTAGGCAGGAGAGTCGGTGTGCATTAGCAGAGCGAAGAGGACGGGTGGGAGTGTAAAGCAAGATAAGATCAGAGATGTAGATGGGAGAGGAGTGGGTGAGGGCTTTGTAAGCAAGTGTGAGAAGCTTGAAATGGATTCTGAAAGGGAAGGGGAGCCAGTGAAGGACTAGTAAGAGAGGAGAGGTGGACGTAGTGCGTTTGGTGAGGAAAATGAGCCGGGCAGCAGCATTGAGGATAGATTGGAGTGGAGAGAGGTATTTGTCAGGAATGCCAGTCAGGAAGAGATTACAGCAGTCCAGTCTGGAGATGACCAGTGAGTGGATAAGAGTCTTAGTAGCATCCTGGGTCAGAAAGGGTCTGATCCTGGAAATATTTTTTAGATGAAAACGGCAGGTTTGTGAGAGGTGCTGAATGTGTGGTTTGAAGGAGAGGGAGGAGTCAAGGATTACTCCAAGACAGCGCGCTTGGGGGGTAGAGGAGATAGTAGTGCCATCAATAGATAATGAGATTGTAGGAGGTGAGATTATGCGGGAGGGAGGGAAGATGATCAGCTCGGTCTTAGACATGTTAAGTTTAAGAAAGCGCTGGGACATCCAGGAAGAGATAGCAGAGAGACAGTTGGAGATACGAGTGAGGAGAGTAGGGGAGAGGTCTGGAGAGGAAAGATAGATTTGAGTGTCATCAGCATAGAGATGATATTGGAAACCAAAAGAACTAATGAGCTTACCTAGTGAGGACGTATAGAGAGAGAAGAGAAGAGGACCAAGGACAGAACCTTGGGGTACCCCTACAGTTAGTGGAAGTGAGGGGGAGGTGGAGTCATGAGAGGAGACAGAGAATGAACGGTCAGAAAGGTAGGACGACAACCAAGAGAGGGCAGTGTTACGCAGACCAATGGAGTGAAGGATTTGCAGTAGGAGAGGATGGTCCACAGTGTCAAAAGCAGCAGAGAGATCAAGTAGAATAAGTAGAGAGTAGTGTCCCTTAGATTTAGCAGCATGGAGGTCATTGCATACTTTTGTAAGGGCAGTTTCAGTGGAGTGGAGAGGACGGAAGCCAGACAGGAATGGGTCAAGCAGTGAGTGTGAGGAAAGAAAGGAAGTAAGGCGGTTGTAGACAATACGCTCAAGGAGTTTGGAGGCAAAAGGGAGGAGAGAGATGGGTCGGTAGTTGGAGAGAGTGTTTGGATCAAGGGTAGGTTTTTTAAGAATAGGAGAGATGAGAGCGTGCTTGAAGGCAGAGGGGACAGTGCCTGATGAGAGGGAGAGATTGAGAAGGTGGGAAAGATGGGAACAAGCAGAAGAAGAGAGGTGGCAAAGGAGGCGGGAGGGGATAGGGTCAAGTGGGGAGGTGGTGAGGGGACAGGAACGAATGAGGGCCATGACTTCCTCTCCAGATGCATGGGAGAAAGATGACAGAGTTGGTGCGAGGGATGGGGAGGGTTGGTAAGGGATGGGAGAAGGCTGGTTACTGATAGTCTGGTGTGATGTGATGTCCTGACGTATGGAGTCAATTTTGGATGTGAAGTAAGTGGCAAAGTCAAGAGCAGAGAGTGAGGAAGGGAGACGAGGTGGAGGTGGGCAGAGGAGTGAGTTGAGAGTGGCAAAGAGGCGCCGGGGGTTGGAAGACTGGGAGGAGATGAGGTTCTTGAAGTATGACTGTTTAGCAAGAGAAAGGGCAGCACTGAAGGATGAGAGCATAAGTTTGAAATGGAGGAAGTCTGCCTTAGAGCGTGATTTCCTCCAGTGTCGCTCAGCAGTACATGAGCATTTTTGCAGATATCTGGTGCATTTGGTGTGCCAGGGTTGAGGTGTTAATTTGCAAGGGTGAATAGTGGTTGGTGGAGCAACAGAGTCAAGAGCAGAAGTAAGGGAAGCATTGTATGTGGAAGTGGCTTGTTCAGGGCATGAGAGAGAGAGAATAGGAGAGAGAAGTGAGTCAAACAGGGAGGAAAGGAATGTGGTGTCAATAGCTTCAATGTTACGCTTAGTGATGGTAGCCTTAGGAGGTAGAGATGGGGAAGTCGAGAGAGATAGGTTGAAGGAGAGCAGGTGGTGGTCAGAGAGGGGAAATGGGGAGTTGGAAAAATCAGAAATATCACAGCGGTGAGTGAAGACCAGATCCAGTGAGCTCCCATTCACATGGGAGGGTGAGGAGGTCCACTGGGAGAGACCAAGTGAAGAGGTGAGGTTAAGGAGTATAGAGGCAGGGGATTGTGTGGGGATGTCAATAGGGATGTTGAAATCGCCTAGGATAATGGTGGGAATGTCAGAAGAGAGGAAGTGAGGAAGCCAGGAAGCAAAGTTGTCGATGAATTTGGAAGCAGTGCCAGGGGGGCGGTAAATGACAGCTACTCTAAGATGGACTGGTTGGAAGAGGCATATGGCGTGGACCTCAAATGTAGAGAATATAAGGGATGGTTCTGGTGGTATGAGTTGGTAGGAGTAACTAGAAGGTAAAAGGACCCCAACACCACCCCCATGGCGACCCCCAGGTCGGGGTGTGTGTGTGAATGTAAGGCCCCCAGCAGAGAGAGCAGCAGCAGAAGTAGTGTCAGAGGGCATAATCCAAGTTTCAGTAATGGCTAGTAGGTGTAGGGAGTTGGAAATGAAAAGGTCATGAGTGGGGACCAGTTTGTTACAAACAGATCTGGCATTCCAGAGGGCACAGGATAGGGGGTATGAGTTTGTGGGAGAGATGTGAATTAGATTTTCAGGGTTGCTGTAGCGATGAGGTGGGATTAACTTTGAGGGCAGGGATGATGAGAGAGTAGTGATGGTACGGGTGCCTGAGCTAGGAGGGGAAACTGCAGGAGGTGGGCAGGGAGGGAGGTCAGTGTGATGTGGATGGGGGTGTGGGGAGGTGACAGGGAAGGGAGAGAGGGAGCAGGGCTGAGTTGTGGGGTAGCAGGACCATGGGGCAGAGGTGAATGAAAGTGGGGTAACAGGAAAGGTGGGGGAAGGAAACAGAGGGATGGAGGGGAGACAGAGGAGGGGAGAGAGGAGGAGGTGGAGGAGACTAGTGGGGAAGGATAAAGATACATTATTAGGTAGACACTGAGTGATGTGGGGAGTATAAGAAAACCTTGACATAGTGTTAAGTAGGTAAATAGGTTGAAGTAGTGGAAGTAGGAGAGGAGACTGTAAGGCAATCCGAGCAGAAGAATTGCAGAAATGCAGGTGAGAAAAGCAGTGTAGGCTCAAGGGGTGTAGATTTAGTATGAAATGAGTCAAAAGCGTAGATAAAGTGGGTGCAGAAATGTATTTGGAGTGTAAGAAATGAAAGTATTGTGAGAGGTTTAAGAAGCAATGGTAATTATGTTAGATGTTTTAAGTGTTTGCAGGTAAAATTGCATTGGTGCAGCTGTGCTTAAAAAACAAAATTACAATAATACAGATACAGGCATTTGTAGGTGAAATGGATGGTTTATGAAATGTCCAAGTAAGGTAGTTCTGTGCTATGTAATCAGATGCAACAATCAGGAGGTGAGTGATCTGAGGAGTAAGTGACTCACATTTGTTATTAGTTCTTCAGTTTTCTTTGTTTTGTTAGATTGGTGTGCTTCTGTTTTCCTTCTTTTTCACTTCGATTGAACGCTGATTGAACACTGCTGTTATGTGTCAATTTTATCACGCTTTGATAAAAATGCACGCTTAGATCAATAAATGCACAGCCTACACCATTGGACTTAAGTAGAAGACTATTACAAGTGAAACCAATAATTGAAATCTGTAACCACACCCCACCCCCTCAAATGCCAGGCAATAAATTACCTTAAAAACAACAACCAGGCATTCCACAAAGATTAAACTGGGTCTATATCATTCAAAACTTTAAAAAAGTACTTCAAAATCACATACTATGCAATAATGTTTCAATTTGCATAACCCAGCAGAATTAGCTTTGCATATATAGATATAGTGCAGCAGAATATATTGGTGGTTGTAGTCAATTGTAATTACCTGTAGGTGACAAGAAGAGAAGAAACGTCAATTCACATTCAATATCAGCTGAAGATAAATTAACGCTGATTGAACGCTGCTGTTATGTGTCAATTTTATCACGCTTTGATAAAAATGCACGCTTAGATCAATAAATGCACAGCCTACACCATTGGACTTAAGTAGAAGACTATTACAAGTGAAACCAATAATTGAAATCTGTAACCACACCCCACCCCCTCAAATGCCAGGCAATAAATTACCTTAAAAACAGCAACCAGGCATTCCACAAAGATTAAACTGGGTCTATATCATTCAAAACTTTAAAAAAGTACTTAAAAATCACATACTATGCAATAATGTTTCAATTTGCATTACCCAGCAGAATTAGCTTTGCATATATAGATATAGTGCAGCAGAATATATTGGTGGTTGTAGTCAATTGTAATTACTCAGCAGAATTAGCTTTTCATATATAGATATAGTGCAGCAGAATATATTGGTGGTTGTAGTCAATTGTAATTACCCAGCAGAATTAGCTTTGCAAATATAGATATAGTGCAGCAGAATATATTGGTGGTTGTAGTCAATTGTAATTACCCAGCAGAATTAGCTTTGCATATATATAGTGCAGCAGAATATATTGGTGGTTTAGTAAATTGTAATTACCCAGCAGCAGCTCTACTGCACTCAACATCACCAGTGCTCACAATATATATAATGCTATATACTATGCCATAGTGGTGCTTACTATATAACACCTCCTACTGCGTTCCCCCTGGCAATGAGCATTACACCCAGAGAGTGAAACCCCTGGCAATGAGCATGACACCCAGCACGTGAAACTCTTGGCATTGAGCAGTTTTTGTAAAAGTAATTAGAAGCTTTACTGTAGGGCATAGTGTATCACAGATATTGTGGTGAGTGACATAATATGTTCCAAAGGGCATTAATGTGTGGGGCTTAACATGGTGGAAATTACTGTACTTTTTTCCCTGTGGTGGCCGAGGTCTGTTGGTGCAGGGTCAAGAACTGGGGTGTAAGGTAGTCTTTGCCTGCAAGGCTACGCTCATTTTATGGAGACCATACCCATACATTTAAGTGTGGCATATACCTGCAAATACAGCTTGTGAATTTGCCTCTATCACAGCCTCCCTGTCCAAGGGAGATGTTGGCAAGGCAGATTTTAGGAAACGGCGAGGGGGAGACGTCTCGAATTCCAGCTTGAATCCCTGAGACACTATTTGTAGAATCCAGGGATCCACCTGTGAGCAAGCCCACTGATTGCTGAA